>NW_026893008.1:325000-327500 GCF_033815535.1 Pezoporus flaviventris
AAAGCGAGGAGCGACAGCAATGATGGTGACACTGTTGCAAAGCTAACTGTGTGCTGAAGATGCCCAGCACATGCTTTCCCTCCTGGCTCTTCGACTGTGGGAGCAGACGGCAACCGTTCGTGCTCTACTCACTGTGCTGCTGGGCAGCCGAGAGCAAGCTCCGAAGAGGGTGCATTCAAATGGACCTTTAGGTATGAAAGCGAGGAGCGACAGCAATGATGGTGACATCGTTGCAAAGCTGACTGTGTGCTGAAGATGCCCAGCATATGCTTTTCCTCCTGGCTCTTCGACTGTGGGAGCAGACGGCAACCGTTCGTGCTCTACTCACTGTGCTGCTGGGCAGCCGAGAGCAAGCTCCGAAGAGGGGGCATTCAAATGGACCTTTAGGTATGAAAGCGAGGAGCGACAGCAATGATGGTGACACCGTTGCAAAGCTGACTGTGTGCTGAAGATGCCCAGCACATGTTTTCCCTCCTGGCTCTTCTGCTCTAAGCGCAGAGGCCAGACGTTCATGCACTAATCACTGTGCCCCTGGGCAGCCGAGAACAAGCTTTGGAGACGTTGCATTCAAATGGACTTTTCATATGAAACCGAGGAGCGACAGCAATGATGGTGACGCCGTTGCAAAGCTGACTGTGTGCTGAAGATGCCCAGCACATGCTTTCCCTCCGGGCTCTTCGGCTCTGGGAGCAGAGGCCAGACGTTCATGCTCTACTGACTGTGCTGCTGGGCAGCCAAGAGCAACGAGAAGAGAAGTTGGTTTCAAATGAACTTCTAGGTATGAAAGTGAGGAGCGACAGCAATGATGGACGCACTGGGTCAAAGCTGACTGTGTGCAGAAGATTCAGAGCACCAGCTTTCCCTCCTGGCTCTTCGATTGTGGGAGCAGACGGCAACTGTTCGTGCTCTACTCACTGTGCTGCTCGGCAGCCGAGAGCAAGCTCCGAAGAGGGTGCATTCAAATGGACCTTTAGGTATGAAAGCGAGGAGCGACAGCAATGATGGTGACACCGTTGCAAAGCTGACTGTGTGCTGAAGATGCCCAGCACATGCTTTCCCTCCCGGCTCTTCGGATCTCGGAGCAGAAGCCAGAAGTTCGTGCACTAATCGCTGTGCTACTGGGCAGCTGAGAAGCAGCTTTGGAGAGGGTGCATTCAAATGTACTTTTAGGTATGAAACCGAGGAGTGACAGCAATAATGGTGGCAGCATAGCAAAGCAGACTCTGTGCTGAAGATGCCCCGCACATGCTTTCCCTCCTGGCTCTTCGACTGTGGGAGCAGACAGCAACCCTAACCCTAACCCTAACCCTAACCCTAACCCTAACCCTAATCCAACCCTAACCCTAACCCTAACCCTAACCCTAACCCTAACCCTACCCCTACCCCTAACCCTAACCCTAAACCTAACCATAACCCTAACCCTAAGCTTTCACCAGCTTTCCCTCCTGGCTCTTCGATTGTGGGAGCAGACGGCAACTGTTCGTGCTCTTCTCACTGTGCAGCTGGGCAGCCGAGAGCAAGCTCCGAAGAGGGTGCATTCAAATGTACCTTTAGGTATGAAAGCGAGGAGCGACAGCAATGATGGTGACACCGTTGCAAAGCTGACTGTGTGCTGAAGATGCCCAGCACATGCTTTCCCTCCTGGCTCTTCGGATCTGGGAGCAGAAGCCAGACGTTCGTGCACTAATCGTTCTGCCCCTGGGCAGCCGAGAACAAGCTTCGGAGAGGTTGCACTCAAATGGACTTTTAAGTATGAAAGCGAGGAGCGACAGCAATGATGGTGACACCGTTGCAAAGCTGACTGTGTGCTGAAGATGCCCAGCACATGCTTTCCCTCCTGGCTCTTCGGCTCTGGGAGCAGAGGCCAGACGTTCGTGCTCTAATCGCTGTGCTACTTGGCAGCTCAGAGCAAGCTCCGTAGAGGTTGCATTCGAGTGGACATTTAGGTATGAAAGCGAGGAGCGACAGCAATGATGGTGACACTGTTGCAAAGCTAACTGTGTGCTGAAGATGCCCAGCACATGCTTTCCCTCCTGGCTCTTCGACTGTGGGAGCAGACGGCAACCGTTCGTGCTCTACTCACTGTGCTGCTGGGCAGCCGAGAGCAAGCTCCGAAGAGGGTGCATTCAAATGGACCTTTAGGTATGAAAGCGAGGAGCGACAGCAATGATGGTGACATCGTTGCAAAGCTGACTGTGTGCTGAAGATGCCCAGCACATGCTTTTCCTCCTGGCTCTTCGACTGTGGGAGCAGACGGCAACCGTTCGTGCTCTACTCACTGTGCTGCTGGGCAGCCGAGAGCAAGCTCCGAAGAGGGTGCATTCAAATGTACCTTTAGGTATGAAAGCGAGGAGCGACAGCAATGATGGTGACACCGTTGCAAAGCTGACTGTGTGCTGAAGATGCCCAGCACATGCTTTCCCTCCTGGCTCTTCGGATCTGGGAGCAGAAGCCAGACGTTCGTGCACTAATCGTTCTGCCCCTGGGCAGCCGAGAACAA
>NW_026893008.1:370000-372041 GCF_033815535.1 Pezoporus flaviventris
ACAGCAATGATGGAGGCACTGTTGCAGAGCTGACTGTGTGCAGAAGATTCAGAGCACCAGCTTTCCCTCCTGGCTCTTCGATTGTGGGAGCAGACGGCAACTGTTCTTGCTCTACTCACTGTGCAGCTGGGCAGCCGAGAGCAAGCTCCGAAGAGGGGGCATTCAAATGGACCTTCAGGTATGAAAGCGAGGAGAGACAGCAATGATGGTGACACCGTTGCAAAGCTGACTGTGTGCTGAAGATGCCCAGCACATGCTTTCCCTCCTGGCTCTTCGGATCTGGGAGCAGAAGGCAGAAGTTCGTGCACTAATCGCTGTGCTACTGGGCAGATGAGAAGCAGGTTTGGAGAGGGTGCATTCAAATGTACTTTTAGGTATGAAACCGAGGAGTGACAGCAATAATGGTGACAGCATTGCAAAGCAGACTCTGTGCTGAAGATGCCCCGCACATGCTTTCCCTCCTGGCTCTTCGACTGTGGGGGCAGACGGCAACCCTAACACTAACCCTAACCCAACCCTAACCCTAACCCTAACCCTAACCCTAACCCTAACTTTACCCTAACCCCTAACCCTAACCCTAACCCTAACCCTAACCCTAAGCTTTCACCAGCTTTCCCTCCTGGCTCTTCGATTGTGGGAGCAGACGGCAACTGTTCGTGCTCTACTCACTGTGCAGCTGGGCAGCCGAGAGCAAGCTCCGAAGAGGGTGCATTCAAATGGACCTTTAGGTATGAAAGCGAGGAGCGACAGCAATGATGGTGACACCGTTGCAAAGCTGACTGTGTGCTGAAGATGCCCAGCACATGCTTTCCCTCCTGGCTCTTCGGATCTGGGAGCAGAAGCCAGACGTTCGTGCACTAATCGTTCTGCCCCTGGGCAGCCGAGAACAAGCTTCGGAGAGGTTGCACTCAAATGGACTTTTAAGTATGAAAGCGAGGAGCGACAGCAATGATGGTGACACCGTTGCAAAGCTGACTGTGTGCTGAAGATGCCCAGCACATGCTTTCCCTCCTGGCTCTTCGACTGTGGGAGGAGACGGCAACCGTTCGTGCTCTAATCACTGTGCTCCTGGGCAGCCGAGAGCAAGCTCCGAAGAGGGTGCATTCAAATGGACCTTTAGGTATGAAAGCGAGGAGCGACAGCAATGATGGTGACACCGTTGCAAAGCTGAGTGTGTGCTGAAGATGCCCAGCACATGCTTTCCCTCCTGGCTCTTCGGATCTGGGAGCAGAAGCCAGAATTTCGTGCACTAATCGCTCTGCCCCTGGGCAGCCGAGAGCAGGCTTCGGAGAGGTTGCACTCAAATGGACTTTTAAGTATGAAACCGAGGAGCGACAGCAATGATGGTGACACCGTTGCAAAGCTGACTGTGTGCTGAAGAGGCCCAGCACATGCTTTCCCTCCGGGCTCTTCGGCTCTGAGAGCAGAGGCCAGACGTTCGTGCTCTACTGACTGTGCTGCTGGGCAGCCAAGAGCAACGAGCAGAGAAGTTGGATTCAAATGAACTTCTCGGTATGAAAGTGAGGAGCGACAGCAATGATGGAGGCACTGTTGCAAAGCTGACTGTGTGCAGAAGATTCAGAGCACCAGCTTTCCCTCCTGGCTCTTCGATTGTGGGAGCAGACGGCAACTGTTCGTGCTCTACTCACTGTGCTACTGGGCAGCCGAGAGCAAGCTCCGAAGAGGGTGCATTCAAATGGACCTTCAGGTATGAAAGCGAGGAGAGACAGCAATGATGGTGACACCGTTGCAAAGCTGACTGTGTGCTGAAGATGCCCAGCACATGCTTTCCCTCCTGGCTCTTCGGATCTGGGAGCAGAAGGCAGAAGTTCGTGCACTAATCGCTGTGCTACTGGGCAGATGAGAAGCAGCTTTGGAGAGGGTGCATTCAAATTTACTTTTAGGTATGAAACCGAGGAGTGACAGCAATAATGGTGACAGCATTGCAAAGCAGACTCTGTGCTGAAGATGCCCCGCACATGCTTTCCCTCCTGGCTCTTCGACTGTGGGGGCAGACGGCAACCCTAACCCTAACCCTAAA